>NC_059344.1:67463270-67498270 GCF_019703515.2 Myxocyprinus asiaticus | reverse complement strand
AAATCCTGAAAATGAATGAATATTTGGTAGTTATGAACAGGACTGATGTTTATTAAAAAATCTAAGTCAGTGAAAGTGGAAAATAATATAAATATATAAGGTTATTTTATTTTTGACGTGGACATTTTTGTCCTCTAAAGGACCTCTGAGTAACTTTTTTATTGACGGACAAGGGTTAAGACATTATAGCTTAATATTCTGTGACAGCATAATTTTCTGCAACTTTAGCTTGTTGTGTGTTGGTAAAGGTGCTGTACAAATAAAAATGACTTGACTTGATAATGGAGTTTCATTTACTAACATTGTAGCTCCAAGACACTGTACAGGAGAGCTAATGATAAAAATGATTTAGTAAACAGAATATTTGCTGTTGTGGTTATGTTAAGTATTGCTTAAATGTTTCTCCATAATCGTACTAAATGAAACGTATTTGCCTTTATCATGTTTGCACACCACCAGGCCAAGTGTGGGGTAAAAGGCCCCTCTAGCTGGCTTATTATTATTCTTATTTATTATTCTTATTTTTATTTATTTTTTGCAAATGCAATTTACACAAAACAATTAGTCTACTTAAATACCTCTACTACAATGAATATGCAATTGAATTCAATTTCTAAGTTCAAAGCCATTTATTTTTTCTGTGGCTTAAAAACAAACATGTTATGTGCAATAACTGTACAGAGACAGTAATAATAATAATAATAATAATAATAATAATAATAATATACAGTATATAAAACAATAATAATACAAAAAAGAAAATTTTATTGAGAAAAAGAAATGTTGGCATGAGTAGTGCAGAATAATCTTTCATTCTTATTTCTCAATTAAAATATTGTAATACACCACATGACATTTGTAAAGTCATTTTTATAAAATGCTATAATAATGGCCAACATGGACACAAAGATTACAGTTTTTTGAACTTGGCACATGTGTTGTAAACTAGACTTTAAAAAGATTTTTAACCTTATTTGTCAGTGACTCTTTTCCATTTCATTTTTACACACTTTGTTTCTCCATCAATATTCAATACAAACAAATTCAAAGTTTGATCGGCATACACTTAGGACCAGAACAAATGACCCCTCCCGTGGCTTTACCCCTGCTGTAATGTTAAATATTTAAGAAATGACTCACGCCCTTTCTCTGCTGTCTCTATCAGTGAGTTGGATCATGGCACTCTCAGCCCTGCCGTTTGAAGGATTTAGATCCCAAAGGTCGAATGTACAAACAGAGGGGCAGGACGTTGAGGATGAGTTTACCTGCTCATGTGTGTTGAGGGGGGCGTTGCTGGCCCTGCAGCCCACTGTTGAGCGGGTGTTTGGGGTGATACTGAGTATCGGAGGGAAGGATGCTGTCTCGCCGCAGGATGGACAGATCTGGCTGCGCTTGCGTGGGATCGCCAGGGATGTGAAGGCAGCGAAGGTGTGTTTACAGTTTTAAACTGAAACGTTGACCATGAAAAAGTATTTGGGTGCTTAAGTGACACTTACAAATGTCTGAATGTCATTGCATCAGATAACGAAATAGTTTTACCATGCACTAAATGCACTGAACAGCATTGTGCCAAGAGTTTTCAAATTAAAAGTCATTCTTTTGCAAAAAAACCTTCCTTTCTAAATTAGGCTTCGTTCACAAAACTCAGCACTATTAGCCTAGCGCAAATAATGTCAGGATTTACCACCCATGGAAAGCAGAAAATAAACAGAAATTTTATATAAAAAGAGATGTTTGTATTCATTTTGAATAATTCATGAAATGATGATCAAATGTCATTATAACCAGTCATATCTTCAAACGTTCTGTGTAGTCAAGAATATTTTCTGCATTGTTGCTTTGATATTTTGATATTTGATACTCCGATTTTTTTTAGTGTGACTTAATAGCCCAATACTTTTTTTCTGGCCACTGCATATATTTGTTTATTCTTATTTTTAATTGTTGAGGGTTTGCTTGTCTTTTTTGCGACTTTTAGCTTTTTGTGAAAGGTGTCGTCAATCAGGAAGCTCAACAAGAGTTCCAGTTTCCAGAGGTCCTTCTCTGTGTGTTCTGTGGTGCTAAAGGGCTGTTTATGGATTGCCTGATTAAAAATACCTCAGCGCATATTGTGGTAAGTAAATAGGTTTAGTTTTGTAAAGACAGACCTGACCTGTGCTCATACTATAAATTATTTTATGGTACAGTTATAAGACCCTTTCCCACCTACAGTCCTGGTACTTTTCCTTGGTAACTTTCTAGATGAGAACTCTTAAGAGGAACGGGACACCCAAGAAGACTTGTCCCCTCTTGCATTCGCACTCACAAAAGTAACCTTTATAGTGACGTCATCTAGTATCGTCCTTTTTTCTTCTGACGTTATTGCATGCGCGATTCAATAACAACAACAAAATCAACAACACCAACGGAGGATGCCGGGATCGGAGCTACACTTTTGTTAGGGAAATTGTTTAAACGACAGTGTTTTTGGATGGATGGAACTCTTAAAGAAACTGGTCTCTGGACAGTTTAAAAAGCACATTAGTAAAAACACAGCCCGTGTCTTCAGGTCACAGTTTACTGGGCGCGTGAATCATGCTGCAGCCGGAGTGAGAGATGAGAGGAGTCGGTCAGACTACCGGAGAACGCTGAACTCCACCAACAACATGTTTAAAATGCACTATAAATCTATTTATCAGCACAATCTTTTACTATATAGGCTTTTATAACTCAAAATGAATTGCTGTAATAAAGTCACTCATTGACTTGAAAATGTTTTGATGTAAGTTAACCATGCAGTAACAGGCGCGCACTACTTCCCTCATGTAAACTATATTTCATGACAGTTTAGTTTATAATAGAGTTCAATTACCCACTCTCGATAAACATCTGATTATTTATATCCGTCATCCCAGGAAAAAGTAGATGTAGTAATCCAGAATTCATGTTATTTTCTGTGTAGTCACACAGTACACTTGCGATGAAAACTCAAAGCGTGTCTCCCGATGAAGTCACACATGCACATACACACATATGTGAAACGGGTGATCCTCTTTGGATACTTTATTGGTTTTAAGTTATTTCTGTTAAGAGAATTGTAAAATTAGGGCTGTCCTCTGAGTAGCAGGCTAGCAGCTAAAAGTTTGTTTACAAATGGCAGCTACCGACTCCTTGAGTCTCTCAGTGCTTTGTGCGTCATAGGTTTTTGACCAATCAAAGGCTGCAGCACCTCCCACAGTCCCTCTATACCCCCAAAAGTACCTACCCTGGAGTAGGAGCTAAAAATGTCCCTTAAAACACTACGAGGAACTATAATTCCTCAGGTGCAAAAACATCGAAAAGAATAGTCCCGGGGAAAAGCACCTAAAATGGGCTTTAGTCCCTGCAGTGGGAAAGGACCTATAGGTGCTATGCCAAAGTTTCCTTGCCATTTTACTGTAACGCTTAATGAAATTGGAAGGCAATTTTTTTAAGAGACTATCTCTATTTGCTGGATTCAGTTGACCTGTTGCCTGTGAGTAAATACTGACAGCGTTTATATGGTCACCAGAAAGCGGCTTATTGCAAGAAAGCAGCGTTCCCATTTACATGCTCTGTATAAGCAGTGTACTCTTTACCCATATACATGCGGCCGGGCCATAAGCAGCTTTCTCCACAGCAATGTTATTTTTCTGTGACGCTTCTGTAAATAACTAACATGGCATCTGAGGAAGACTTCACTATTTTACTCTCCGTTGCTTCACTTTATTTCCAGATATTCAAGATTTATTGCTGTGTTTGTTTCCTTAAATTTCCATCGGGACCTGCAGCTGAATTGCGCTGCAGTAGTGAGGTTTCCCTCTTACGTAAAACCCCAGGATTTCCCCAATGTACGAGCTTATATGTGCAAATGATACATGATTGATATTTTACACTGGTGTATATATATATATATATATATATGGGTATGGTTTATAATGTATGTGCTTTTCGCACTGTACTCCCAGAAATGTTGAATTCCTTCTGCTGTGTTGACATGTTGATGGCCTTCATCCTATGACGTTTGCTATCCGGTCTGTTCACGCACATTCACACTCATCAAAAACCTTTAAGAATGCCGCTTATGCATTTACATGACCACATAAGCCGCATTCTCTGGGAGAAACCCAAGTGTAAAGGAAATTGGCCCTTAAACAAAATTAGGAAATCACCGTTCTTGTTTACATGATGTTTCAGATTGCTGCTCTCTGCAAAAACCCTTGAATAAACCATTTTCTTAATTGCATGTAAATGTGGTCAATGGTGAACTATCCCTTTAAATCTACAAAAACTTCCAAGTAACTAAAAGTTAGAATAAACTTTTACTAGAGTTTACAGTCTGTCTCTTCCAGGAAAGTGAACCAAAATTGTTTATGATATCATACTGTCTAGCACTAGCTACAAATTAGCTAAATTACTAGTTACAAATCATGGTGTCTTTATGTTGTCTTGCACCAATCAAAAATGTTAACACAGAAAATAACAATTTGTGTTTGGCAAACCATTTCATGGGTGAACATACAAACATTTGCTTTATCTGTTAAACTGCATAATGTCCACATAACATCAATATAGTACAATAGTTGGACCTTCAAACTCTTAATCTCTCCTACAGGTTGGATCTCAAGGTTGCCTCCTCATCACTGGACTGGCAGAACCTGTGGTAAAAGCATACTCGTACATTACAGACCTAATAGAGAAGTACAATAGTAGCCAGAGACGATGTCCTGAGGGTGGTCTTGGAACAGCAGGCGAGTCTCTGGATTCACGTCGGGCATTCAATTCCATGGTTGAGAGCCTAGAGGACCGTCACACCCTAGACCTGCTAGTGTTACCTGTGATGGTAAAAGTAGCTCTGTTGGGTTTGGTGAAGCAGTCTGGATTGGACAGAGGTAGGGGGCTGGAGACCAAGAGGAGCCAGGAAACACTCAAACCATTAGAAAGTAATGAATCTTGGGCAGTGCAGAGGACTATAGATGAAATTATGTTCAGGGAGTCTGAAGAACTTGGACCAAATAAAAATAGAGAGAGCTTGCTTATCCAAGACAGACCAAATATGATGTCAAAGAAGCCACATTCCCAGTACTCAGGTGTCTTTCCACAATCTGGATATCATAGAGTTAATAGCACAGATGATATTGCAAGGATGACAACTGACATCAGTGAATCCCACAATCCATTATCCAACAGTTCCATCCCTGTTTTAACACATAGAACTCACCCAGAGAGCCCAGAGGTACAACAACGAGGTTCACCACAAGAAGTGGAATCTGAAATGCCTCCGCAGGAGACTGTCCTGTTATCTGCAGGGAGTAGAGAGGAATTTGAGCACCTTCTCAAGTTCTTTACTGCCATGGGCTTTACCGGGGAGGTGGTAAAGAAGGTCCTGGCCCATACTGGCCCAAAAGAAGCCTCTCAGATTCTGGATTTGATCCAGCAAGAGCAAGATAAAACAGATCAACAAAGAGACAACTGTAACACCAAGACCCAGAATAAAGACAATGTGGCTGAGAATAGAGCCATGATCAGTGCAGGACTGAATGAGGCTGTGGAAATTTTAGAAGCCAGAAAAGGAGAACCAGAAGCCAAATGGGACGACTTTGTCTTGGGTGTGTTGAAAAAGGCTGCAGCCACCTGTGGGTATACACAGGAAAGAGTAGAGGAAGTGTACAGCAATTTACCAGAGCTGAACCCACATGAGCTGCTACTAGAATTGCAGAGGCAAGAAATAGAGTCCGGCAGGAGGAAAGACAGCAATACAAGAGCTGATCAGAAGATTGGGAGGAATTCAGAGGAAGAAATGGGAAAGCTTGAAACTGGGGGAGGAAATGCCAGAACAGAAGCAAGAACAAAAGGTATAGTCACACAACCAGACACGTCAAAACGGACAAGCATTGCACTAGAGTCACCCACAACATCCCAAAATCAGCCACCACTTCACAGCAACCCTCTGTCGGTGAGAGGTCCACCACAGACAACCTACCCTTCAAAAGTGACCCTTGAAACCTTGGACTTACCTAACATCAACCCCAGCTTACAACTCATGGATCCGCACCTCCATTCTGGAAGTTCACATCCACAGAGTGTCCCTCAGAACCATCATCTCAGTTTCTCAAAAGTACCAAACATCTCCACCCTTCAAAAGTATGAAAACCAGCCCAAGCAGAGGCAGGGCAAACCAGCCACAGCATCTGTGGTTACTGGACCTCAAAGGTTTCTTGAGGGCCTCAAGACGCCCTTCAAACTACAGTTGTCAGATGACCCTGGTAACTCAATGCTGCGTCAGATCATCATTGATGGGAGCAACGTTGCTATGAGGTAAACAAAATTGTAAACAATGTATGGAATTTTATGAATTGAATAAGAAGGTAGCATAGATGAAAGGTAATAAAAAGTTTCTTGGCCACAGTAAAGAGTAAGAGGATGTGTCTCATTCCACTCCCTAGTTCCCTACGATGTGAATCAGTACAAATTCGGGCACTAACAAGGGCCTTGGTCCTTTAAACATTGGGACACAGATGACTCTATAACCTGTAACACGATAAGAAGGTCACGTAATAGGGCGCCAACACAGTAGAGTTGAAGAATATGGCAAATCCATTGATTTCAAAGGGGAAGGTGATACTGAAGGAGAAACTGAACACATAATTGCTGTCTCTAATTATAAGGTTAAGATGCACTTGTTTGAACTGATGCAATGATGCTGAATTTTTTGCAGCCATGGTTTGGGTTTTTTTTTCTCTTGCCGAGGCATCGCTCTGGCTGTGCAGCACTTCTGGGGGAGGGGTCATCGCAAAATCACTGTGTTCGTCCCTCAGTGGAGACAAAAGAAAGATCAGAAGATTAAAGGTAACACTTACTAAAGAACAGTAGAGTCTATGTATGTGCCACAACATGTCCTAACAAGTTGTGACACAAGTTTTGGGCATCAAGTAATTTTTCCGTCCGCACTGAAAGTGAACAATTTACTCCTGTTATTAACATGCATCTTAAATGCATCTCATGTGACCAAATTTTTTTCGGATTTCGTTGAAAGGAGGGTCTCTGAAGCCTATATTACAAAGCGGGTTTAAGTAGCTACCCAGGTAAAAAAAATAAAAAATAGATCTCAAGAAGGCTTGTTGTTTTCTTACCGCCATGGTAACTTATGCTACACAGTTAACCTGCTCCGGAGCATGTTTGGTTCTGGGTAACAGATCACTAACAGATACAAAACCAATCAGCTGTGAGCAAAATTGTGACATCTTTGACACTATAAAGACACTCTCCTTGTATCTCTCGCTCCTAATTAAAGCACACTTCACTGGGAAATTAAAAATGGATATAGATTTGTATAAAGGTGATTGATTTATCTGAGAGATTGGGGAAAGTTGTATTTTTTGAGTCACTTTGCAAGTTTTTGTAACATACTGTAACTGTATGCAATGCGTGATGTTGAACCTTGGAAAAAATACTGTTTGCAAAACTGTTAATATGGTATTCTCACAAATCATTATAATTTTAAAATGCTTTAAATGTTTTAATTAAAATGTAAAAAATGTATAAATTCTCTTAAGCATTTATTTATCAACTATTTTAATATATTATATTCAGTAGTAATTTCCAGTAGTTATCTCAAGCTTCTGCTGCAGCAGCAGTGTTTCTTCTTGCTGTTTTCAGAGAAGTAGTAAACCATATTGACTCTCCTTGTTTCACGTAATTGGCTGTTCGCGGCAAACGTTACTCATTCATGTGCACACGCTTCTGGTTTAATCATGAACTCAGGATCAAACTCTGAGTTGACAGAGAAGGTTTAAAGGGGTCATGACATGCTCTTTTTTATAATTTTATTATCTTCCCTGAGGTCCACTTATATGCAGCCCTTCCAATACAGCCACACTTTTTTGGACTCAAGATGGCGCCGAGTATGGCTGCTGCGTTGCGAGCTCCGACACAACATAGCAATGTTTTGTTTGTTTTGTTTACAATTCTTATGTTTTTTGTCTTGGATGTTGTCTGCCTTATTGTCTACGACAGACAAACACTTTTGGACATTGGTTCAGCGATCTCACACTGAAAACCGGACTTCACATTCCTCAATGCCGACCTGCTGTTTACAAACACGCAAGCGGAACCCTTTGTCTGGGCAGCACGGCCGCGGAAACGCAGGAGGAAAAGGGGAAACAGAGCCGGCGTTCTCATCAGAGTAAGACGCCGCGCAAATCGACCCCCGCTACCCACTATTCTACTGGCAAATGTTCAGTCTCTGGATAACAAGCTCCGCTGAAAGCGCGGATCTCTTTCCAATGAGAGACGAGGGACTGCTGCATTATCTGCCTTACGGAAACTTGGATGTCTGCGGAGATTCCAGACTCAGCCATTGAACCCGCAGGGTTCTCCATGCACCGAGCGGACAGAGCGAAAGACCTCTCAGGTAAAACTAGAGGAGGTGGTGTATGTTTTATGATCAACAAATCCTGGTGTGATCAGAGGAACGTACATTCCATCAAGTCTTTCTGCTCTCCTGATCTGGAATTTCTTATGCTT
Organism: Myxocyprinus asiaticus; assembly: GCF_019703515.2. Classification (NCBI taxonomy): domain Eukaryota; kingdom Metazoa; phylum Chordata; class Actinopteri; order Cypriniformes; family Catostomidae; genus Myxocyprinus; species Myxocyprinus asiaticus. Next base: position 67,489,747 of record NC_059344.1, on the reverse strand, counting down.
CTGTGTCGACCATTCTGGCTACCGAGGGAATTCACAGCGGTCATTATCACTGCTGTGTACATTCCCCCACAAGCCGACACAGACCGGGCACTCAAGGAACTGTATGGGATTATAAGTGAGCAGGAGCCATTGCATCTACAATACACACTGCTCTCTCCCACCTGGAAAAAAGAACACTTATGTGAGAATGTTGTTTGTAGACTACAGCTCAGCATTCAACACCATAGTGCCCTCCAAGCTAGATGAGAAACTCCGGGCTCTGGGCTTAAACAGCTCGCTGTGCAGCTGGATCCTGGACTTCCTGTCAAGCAGACGCCAGGTGGTTAGAATAGGCAGCAACATCTCCTCATCACTAACCCTCAACACTGGAGCCCCGCAGGGCTGTGTTCTCAGCCCACTACTGTATTCCTTGTACACACATGACTGTGTGGCAACACATTGCTCCAATGCCATCATTAAGTTTGCTGATGACATGACGGTGGTAGGTCTGATCACTGACAATGATGAAACAGCCTACAGAGAGGAGGTGCACACTCTGACACACTGGTGTCAGGAGCACAACCTCTCCCTCAACGTCAGTAAGACAAAGGAGCTTGTGGTGGACTTCAGAAGAAAAGACAGAGAACACAGTCCCATCACCATCAATGGAGCACCAGTGGAGAGAGTCAGCAGCTTCAAGTTCCTGGGTGTCCACATCACTGAGGAACTCACATGGTCCGTCCACACTGAAGTCGTTGTGAAGAAGGCTCATCAGCGCCTCTTCTTCCTGAGACGGCTGAGGAAGTTTGGAATGAACCACCACATCCTCACACGGTTCTACACCTGCACTGTGGAGAGCATCCTGACTGGCTGTATCTCCGCCTGGTACGGCAATAGCACCGCCCACAACCGCAAAGCACTGCAAAGGGTGGTGCGAACTGCCAGACACATCATCGGAGGTGAGCTTCCCTCCCTCCAGGAAATATATACAAGGCAGTGTGTGAAAAAAGCTCGGAGGATCATCAGAGACTCCAGGCACCCGAGCCATGGGCTGTTCTCACTGCTACCATCAGGTAGGCGGTATCGCAGCATCAGGACCCGCACCAGCCGACTCCATGATAGCTTCTTCCCCCAAGCAATCAGACTTTTGAACTTTTGATCTCCCACGATCAAAATACATCAGCACTGCACTCTATTACTCTTATATCTCACACCGGACTGTCATAAATTATATTACTATTATTATATTATATTCTCTCTTAACAACTGACTATCAACCGACAGCCTGAATGTCAATACAGTACAATACTGTACATTCTATATATATATATATATATATATATATATATATATACTTTTTTTTTATATATATATTTTAATTTTTATTGAATAATGTGTATCTATATAGTAAAAAACAAAAAAACAAAAACAAAAACAGCATATTGTATACTGTACAGTGTATGTTATTATTTGTATATTGTTGAGTGTAATTATGTGTATAACAGATGTTTAAATTGTGTTATGTTAATTTGATGTTTTAAGTTGAGTGTAATTGTGTATAACAGATGCTTAAATTGTGTTGTGTTAATTTGATGTTTTAAGTTGAGTGTAATTGTGTATAACAGATGCTTAAATTGTGTTGTGTTAATTTGATGTTTTAAGTTGAGTGTAATTATGTATATCAGATGTTTAAATTGTGTTGTGTTAATTTGATGTTATTGTAAATTGGTATATGTCTCATCACTGTCACAACTGCTATGTTGATCGGAACTGCACCCAAGAATTTCACACACCATTGCACTTGTGTATATGGCTGTGTGACAATAAAGTGATTTGATTTGATTTAATTTGATTTGATTTTGAAATTTGAAACGCAATCTGAAGAACATTTGAATGAAAATTAAAACTCCACATAACATTAGAAAACTACATTTCAGGGTTAACACATAACATACACCCTGAATGTATTAAAATGTTTACTCAAGCAGCACCATAAACTATCAAACAATCATGACATATGAAATATTCATGATAGAATTTGTTTACTTACATTTTTGCGGTCCAATAGTGTTTTAACTGCCTCATCTTTCAATAACAGTTCCTTTGCAAAGCTTGAATCATATTATGACTGATTCACAAGCAATCCACTCTGATCTGAGCCAAAAACATAAAATCCACGCTGAAATGTTCTGAATATGCAAATGTAATAGAATCCACGGTGATGTTGTGTGCTTTAACCAGCTTCAGCAGACCAAAACAGAGACTCTGGTCTTCACAGGATCGACATCTGGCATCTTCCGTGTTTGTTTACAAACAAAACAGCATGTGTTTCTCCCAGTCAGTGACAGCAGCAGAATGAGACGTGTTTTTAAAAGTTGCGATTGTACTGCTCTTAAAATTCAGCGCACATTGCTGGAAATGCATCAAAAAGATCAAAGACACTATATAGTGCATGTGTATAATGATGCCTTCAGAACAGCACAACAGCAAGAGAGCAAACAAACAACAAGATGAAACACAATGGAGGTCTCCTTTTTAGAGTAAACACTTGACACAGCATCTTTTAAAAGTGGAGTGAGATGTATGAAAACGGTCAAAGGCATTCATCTAGTGCATTTATATCCAGATAGGCACATGAAGGTGTCCTGTGTAAGTCTCCTTTAGATGAATTTACCATGAAAGGCCCTCTCTCCTCTTCACCTGTGACTGTGAACTCCAGTGGGCGGGGCCAAGGGTGCAATGATGAAAATAGGCATTTATGTCTTGCTGAAGAGGCAGTCATATGCAGAGGTATTTGGTCCTTGTGATGTCACAAGTTCCACAACTTCCAAATGAGCCATTTCAACAGCCTGGTTTAAATAAATGCCATTTTTCTTTTAAAGGAGGAAGTTTTGAGTTCTGAAACTTACAATATGTTTTTATAGTACAATGACCTCTTATATGTCAAAAGATCAAGGGAAATTTGATTCCTCATGTCATGACCCCTTTAAAGCAGGTTTGTCTCCATCTGAATTTGTTCAGCTAACTGTAAGTAATTGTATGGTTAATTATTTTAAACGCTTATTTTAAACACCGGTGTTGTCCAAAACGCATACAAATGTTAACACAACAAATGTGGTCATGTGCATTTCTGACTACCTCTGAAAATGTTTTGGATCCCGTTTACACCTGTATTTAGTGCTGACCACCTGCGATCAGATCACACACATTGCATTTTATTAGCAGATATATACAGGGCTTTGTATTAAAATTGACAAGATTTAACGTTTATTGCAGTATCAGGTTGCATCTGGTTAGGTATGTTCACGTCTCTCTTTTTCCTCTACAGAGCAGCAGTATCTGACTCAACTGCAGGACCTGGGTTTACTCTCATTTACTCCCTCCAGAGAGGTGGAGGGTAAGAGAATCAACTCTTATGACGACAGGTACATCCTTAAAATAATTGCAAATCAACACAATTTGGACTGTAGCTCTCGGTGCTTATAGAAGTGTTGTTAGATCCAGTCTATGTACTAGATCTCTCTCTCCATCAGAAGATATACAAATATCAGAGTTCTGTTTGATATCCAAAGTCAGTCAACGCCTTGTAATGTTAACTCCTCTAGCAGATTTCGTTTATTGGATAATCTTCGTTGTGTCATTTTCAATGCCCAATCTGACTTTTTCTGACCAGCACAAGTTCAGCAAGTGACATTATACCAAGCAAAGGCTATGGAAAATTACAGCTTCACAGCATCAGTATTCTTCATAGCTTCAGTACTATTATTATTATTACTAATTATTATTCTTATTGTAAAGAAGAGGCTTGAGTGGAGATATCAGGATCCATATGCAGAGCTTTATTAACAGGCACTGATAGCAGAACACAGGCGGTAATCAAAAGAACAGGCAAGGGGTCAGAAATCCAAATAGGCAGTAGGTAACAGCAAACAAATCCAAATCAGCAGGCAGAGGCAGAGATCGGTAAATACAGGCAGGTAATCCAACAATGAAGATACACAGATAAATACAAATACAAATCGGCAGGAAAAGAAGTAATCCAACAGTCAGGCAGTAAATCCAACAGGGGTAAATCACACAGTAGAATAACGCTTAGAAATGCAATTCAGTGAAAGGCAAGACTTCGCAATGATCTTCTTTTCCATTTTATGGCGGTTTACAACCAGCGTAAAAAGGTGTATACCGCCACCTAATATATCGGAGTGTGTAGCATACTTTATATTCTGATTTGTAATGGTGTTTCTTGTAGGAATTTAAAAATAGCCCTATTTACTTCATTTTGTTTCTCCCCTGTTCCTAGAATTCCCTTAACATTCCATTCTCTTCCCACTTTAGTTATCATATCTTTAAGTTTTGATCTCACCTTACTATACTTTATGCACTTCATAATCACATGTTCAACATTTTCTTTACATTTACATATTACTCATTTATCCGTTTTTATTTTATTCATGAGGAATATTGTTTAAACCTGTGTGTCCCAACATAAGTCTGCAATAGATTACTTCTCTTCTGCATCTGTTATTGAATGTTTTGATTTTAACTGATGGTTGGATTTTGTAATATTCTCTGCCTTTATTATCAGTATCCCATCTGATTTGCCATGTTTGATTAATAGCGTTCTTGATTAATGATTTTCATTCACTTCTACTGTATGTTAGTTCAAATATATTGTTGTCCTTTATCTTTTGGGCAGATTTTGCCAGAAGTTCAGCTACTTTGTTTCCCTCTATTCCAACATGAGCTGGAACCCAAATGGAACCCTGAAATTCTTTTAGCTATGCATTTTTTAAACCCTGGAATATAAATACCAAACCCTACGTGACCATTAACTGGATCTTTTGAACCATCTGTATAGATAATAATTTTTTGATTGTTTTTGATTTTTCCCCTTTTTCTCCCAATTTGGAATGCCCAATTCCCAATGTGCTTTTAAGTCCTTGTGGTGGCGTAATGATTGTTCTCAATCTGGGTGGCGGAGGACAAATCCCAGTTGCCTCCGCGTCTGAAACCATCAACCCCCGCATCTTATCACGTGGCTTGTTGAGCGCGTTGCCACAGAGACATAGCGCGTCTGGAGGCTTCACGCCATCCAATGCAGCATCAACGCTCAACTCACCACACACCCCACTGAGATTGAACCACATTACAGCAACCACGAGGAGGTTACCCCATGTGACTCTACCCTCCCTAGCAACCAGGCCAATTTGGTTGCTTAGGAGACCTGGCTGGCATCACTCAGCACACCCTGGGATTCGAACTAGTGAACTTCAGGGGTGGTAGCCAGCGTCTTTTACCACTGAGCTACCCAGGCTCATATTTGGCTACCCAAATATGCCAGGTTAGAATATTCTCCTTCAATTCATTCCCTTTTCTTATCAATTAACTCCATATTAACACTAGGTTCTGGGAATATCCATGGTGGGACATTACTTTGAACAGGAAAGTAATGTCTGGTGCTCAGTGCTCTGTAGCGCCTGCCAGAAGGCAACAGTTCAAAAAGGTAATGGGCTGGGTGAGTGGGGTCCAGAGTGATTTTTCCAGCCCTTTTCCTCACTCTGGAAATGTACAGTTCTGGAAGAGAGGGCAGGGGGCAACCAATAATCTGCTCAGCAGTCCGAACTGTCCTTTGTAGTCTTCTGATGTCTGATTTCATAGCTGAACCAAACCAGACAGTTATTGAAGTGCAGAGGAAAGACTCAGTGACTGCCGAGTAGAACTGTATCAGCAGCGCCTGTGGCAGGTTGAACTTCCTCAACTGGTGAACGAAGTACATCGTCTGCTGGGCCTTTTTCACAGTGGAGTCAATGTGGGTCTCCCACTTCAGGTTCTGTGAGATAGTGCCCAGGAACCTAAATGACTCCCCTGCTGCCACAGTGCTGTTTAGAATGGTGAGCGTCAATGTTGGCGTGTTCCTCCTAAAGTCCACTATCATCTCCACTGTTATGAGCAGGTTGTTTTGACTGAACAGCTGGCTCACTGGTGCAACCTCCCTTCTGTATACAGACTCATCATCATCTTGGATGAGGCCGATGACATTATTATCGTCTGCAAACTTCTGGAGCTTGACAGAGCTGGCAGTGCAGTCATTGGTATACAGGGAGAAGAGTAGTGGGGAGAGCACACATCCCTGTGCTGGAAGTGAATTTCCCCTGTCTCAATAGCTGCTGCCTGTCCGTCAGAAAGCTGGTGATCCAATGACAGATAGACGTGGGAACAGAGACTTGGTGTAATTTAGTCCGGAGTATAGCTGGAATGATGGTGTTGAAAGCTGAACTGAAGTCAACAAAAAGGATCGTTGCATATGTCCCTGGTCTGTCCAGATGTTGCAGGATGATGCAATCCCATGTTGACTGCATCATCCACAGAACTGTTTTCTCAATAAACAAATTGAAGGACATCCAGTGATGTATTTCATGTGGGCCAACACCAGTCTCTCAAATGACTTCATGACCACAGACATCAGAACAACAGGTCTGCAGTCATTACGTCCTGTGATTTGGGGTTTCTTTGGGACAGGAATGATGGTGGAGCATTTGAAGCAGCAGGGAACTTCACACTGCTCCAATGATCTGTTGAAGATCTGTGTTGGTCCCCTACAGTGTTGGGGGATGGTGTCTTGAAGTTAGTAAAGTCTTTTATTACATTTACATTTATGCATTTGGCAGACACTTTTATACAAAGCAACTTACAGTGCACTTATTACAGGGACAGTCCCCCCAGACACAGTTGTGGTGGCTGTGGGGATCAAACCGTCAACCTTCTGTATACCAGTTTTATGCTTTAGCCACTATGCCACCACCACTCTCCAGACTCTTTCAGGCCTCTCAAAACTGATGCAGTGTCGTTAGTTGAAAACTCGTTTTTCAGCTTATCAAAATAGCTTCTTTTAGCCACTCTGATTTCCTTATTTAGTGTGTTCCTGGCCTGATTGTACAAGATTTTATCCCCACTTCTGTAAGCATCCTCTTTGGCCTGATGAAGCTGCCTGAGTTCTGCTGTAAACCATGGTTTGTCATAGTTGTATGTTAAATAAGTCCTAGTAGGAATGCACAGATCCTCACAGAAACTGATATATGATGTCACAGTATCTGTGAGCTCATCCAAATTGGTGTTTGCAGCCTCAAATACACTCCAGTCAGTGCAGTCAAAGCAGGCTTGTAGTTCCAGCTCTGCTTCATTGGTCCATCTTTTTAGACTTTACTACAGGTTTAGCTAATTTTAGTTTCTGCCTGTAGGTCGGAAGAAGATGAACCAGACAGTGATCAGAGAGTCCCAAATCTGCTCTAGGGACAGAGCAATATGCATCCTTTAAATGTTGTTTAGCAGTGATCCAGTGTATTTCTGTCTCTGGTGGGGCATGTAATGTGCTGTCTGTATATTGGCAGTTCATGGGTGAGGTTGGCTTTGTTAAAATCACAGAGAATAATAATAAGTGAGTCCGGGTATTGTTGCTCCTTGTCTGTGATCTGATCAGCCAGCTGTTGCAGCGCTGTGTGGAGGAATATAAACACTCACCAGAATAAACTATGAAAACACCCGCGGCGAATAGAAAGGTTTACAGTTGATAAAGAGCGCTTCCAAATTAGGACAGCACATCTTCTTTAATGTTGTTACATATGTACAGCAACTTTCACTGATGTAAAAGCATGTTCCACCGCCTCTCGTTTTCCCCGTTAACTCCGTGATGTGATCCGCTCCGAACAGCTGAAAGCCTGGCAGATGTAACGCGCTGTTTGGAATGGCTTCACTCAGCCAGGTTTCTGTGAAGCACAAGGCAGCAGAGTTTGAAAAGTCCTTGTTTGTATGGGTGAGGAGATGTAGTTTGTCTGTTTTGTTGGGGAGAGAGCGGAGATTCAGTAGATGAATACTCGGCAGCACTGTTTGAAAGCCATGCTGTTGGAGCTTGACAGCGCACCGGCTCACTTCCCTCGCTTGCGTCTCATAGCACGCTTAAACACAAAGCTGCGCCTCCGACTAAAATGTCCAGCAAAACGTCAGAATAGTCCAAAACCGGGAAAAGATTGTCTGGTATGTGCTGCCGAAAAAATGACTAAACACAGGATAAACAAACAAAAACAAAAGAATTGGAGAGCTCCACACAGAGGCTGCCATCCACGGTGCCATCTTGTAGAAATGACCATTCATATGACCATTCCTCCACACTTTTAATTGAATTTTGTAATTTTTGAACTAAATGATTTATATTCTTTCCTCTTTTCCGCATAACTCCGTCGTCAGCATATAGAGCAGGCTGTATTCCTACATCTACTCCTTCAAAGATGTCATTTATCATAATGTTAAATAGTAATGGATTTTAAAACTCCCTTGGGGAATACCGTTACTAATAACAAATGAATCTGAGGTTTCTGATCTCACTTTTATCTTTATAATTCTATTTGATAGGAAATCCATAGTCTAATTATACAATCCCAAAATACCTAGCTTGTCCATTTTAATCAATAGTCACTCTCTCCACATTGAATCATAGGCTTTTTCTATGTCAAAAAAAACTATAAGCATGCTTTCTTTCATAAGAAGTGTCTTTTCTATATCATTACTAATTTTTACAAGTGAATCTGTAGTAGGTCTCCCCTTCCTAAATCCACTTTGATACCCCTTAATTGAACCTTTTCAAAGTAAGAAAGTCTTTGCATTTGCCTAAATGTGATGTGAAAGCTATAGGTCTTTAGCTATCGGCACTTGAAGGGTCTTTACCAGGTTTGATAATTGGAAGTACTAATGCACTTTTCCATAAGGACAGAATTTTTTCTTCCCTCCATATCTTATAGCATACCTTCATATGGGCAGTGGTGGCTCAGCGGTTAAGGCTCTGAGTTACTCAAGCCCCAGCACCGCCAAGATGCCACTGTTGGGCCCTTGAGCAAGGCCCTTGACCCTATCTGCTCCAGGGGCGCCGTATCATGGCTGACCCTGCACTCTGACCCCAGCTTAGCTGGGATATGTGAAAACAAATAAATTTCACTGTATATATGCAAAAATGTATGTATAATGTGTGTCCAAAATAAAAGCATCTATTCTATATCTTATTAAAAAGCTCAAGTACCATCTTCATGGCCTCTTTTGGTAATTGACTGAACACAGAGTAACACAACTGATCTTCTCCTGGAGCGGAATATTTGCTTTCTGCTATAGTTCTTACCATTTCTACCATTGAAAAGTCCATTGTGGAGTTATTGCTATCTTTCTTTTTATATACCATATTATTCCTTTTAAGGACCTCCTCCTCTCTTTTTCTATGAATTTCAGTAAGGTGGTTACCACTATGGATCCAGACAAAACTGTACCTAATAAATTAGCATTTTTTTCTGTTATTGCATTTACATTAACTGTGATAACTGGAATGACTTTATAAATTTTTTCCCCACACATTTTCTTCAACATACAGTATTCCATACCTCTCCCAATTCAACCTCTCGTCCTATAGTTGAACAGCATTGTCTCCATGAGTTATTTTTTGCTGCTTTAATTGTCTTCTGAGCTAAAGCTGCTTTCCTTTTATACTCGTATAGATTTTGTAGTTTTATGTTATTTCTAAATATTCTATAGGCATAGTTACTTTTTTAATAGCTTTGCTACATTCATCATTCCACCATGGGACAAGTTTCTTATTTCCTGTTGTCATAGTCTTAGGAATAGATTGCAGTGCAGCATTCATTAAATTAACTTTGCATAAACACTCATCTATAAATGTCATTTTTATCAAATTTGCAAACCGTTTCTTTGCAGATTTCTTTAAACGTTTCCCATTGAGCTTTTGGGAAACACCATCTGTATATAGGGTTATTAGTTTGACAGACCATATCTATTTCCATACAGCAGTTAACAGGAAAGTTGTCACTTCCGATGCTACTGCCACTCACTTTCCATTCACATAGGTTTGCTAGAGTAGATGATACAATAGTTAAATCTATACATGACATTTTATTTCTTGAAATGTCAATTTTTGTACAACTTCCATTATTTATGCAGACTATATTTCTGTTATCCATCATTTCTTCAATTACTTTTCCATTATTGTCTGTATGCAAACTTCCCCAGAAACTATTGTGAGCGTTGAAATCACCACACCAAATTTCCCTTCCTTTGTGTTCACTGACTATTTCGTCAAAATCTTCTAATAAATAATGGCATGGGTTGTAATAGTTAACTACAGTAATTGGGTATTGAGCACTTTGTATCTCTATAACAATACACTCAAATCTACTAGAAGATTTTGTTAAAGCTAAACCATCTTTAACAAAAGTAATACATCTTCCTCCCTGATTATTAATTGTCAAGTCTAATTGAACTGGATCCTGAAATTACAAAATCTAAGTGTGGTCTCAGCTGTCATTCTGTTCAGTTCCTAGGTATATAACCTTGCAAATGAAGGCCACAAAATTTGTTCTATCTACCAATAGGGTTTCTTTTTTGATTTTGCATTCATGACTAGCTTCTTTTCCATTCTCTTTGGGGATATGCCTCGTCTCTTTCATGATTGATGTTGTTGGATCTCTTTTTCCCAAATAATCTGGCTTCAAATTGTTCTCATTGGTAACTTTCTTTAGGGCTTCTAAGTATGACACTTTGTTCGTGATTTTGAATTTTTGCACTTCTTTAGCTTGCTTTTTGTTTTATACATCTTCCATATGCCGCACTATGCAGATCACCACAGTTACAACATCTTGGAGGGACACCTTTATCACATTTATCATAACCATGATTACCACCACTTCTTACGCATCTTTCTTTTCCTCTACAGTGATTAGCGATATGTCCCAATCGTTGGCACTTAAAGCACCTCAAGACTGGTGGAATATACTCCTTAACCTGGCAGCTAAAGAAGCCTACCATAACTCTGCTTGAAATTCCGTCTTCAAATTCAGTCATTACTGATAGTGTCTCCGCTTTTTCTCAGTTTTCTTGTAGACAGCCTTTTACCATCAACTACTTTTCCACCTTTCAATTCTGCCTTAATCTCATCGATAGAGATAGATGTAGGAACTCCAGAGAAAACTCCCCTATGTCTTGCGGCAGAGCCAGGGATATGAGCCTTAACTTTCTTTTGATTCAGAGTTTGAATCTTGACTATTTTGTCTTGCTGTTCTTTGTTTAGGTATTTTGCGAATTTCAGCTTCCCAACTTCTTTCTCTAATGTCTTGGCTGGTACAATGAGATTGAAATTATCAAATGTTACAATAACTTTGAATTCATTTGTTGTATCTCTTTTAGTCATCCGAGGGTCCTTCTCCTATCTTATCTCTGCTGCCTTCTCCATTCTTTTTCCATTTGTTTGTTACTAGCTGCCAATCCATACTTCTTGATCCCCACTCATCATCTTCTGAACCACTACCAGAAGCCATATCAGCTACACTCACGATATAGTTGTTGTTGTTGTTGTTGTTGTTGTAAATACTGCCTTGATAAGCCGCTTCAATAACCCTTACAGTGATCTGAGAGTGAGTAGGGTTTAAATACACAGAAGATGATTAGAGAGATATGAAACAGGTGTGTGAATAGACTGTCAGTATTCTGATGATTGTGACCTCTGGTGGTGAACATGAGATACAGCAGTGGAGGATGTTACACTTATTGCATGTTTTAAAGTATTAGTTTGGTTGATTGGTAACACGTTACAATAAGATTTTATTTTTTAACATTAGTAAATGCATTAGTTATCAGGAACTAACAATGATCAATATTTGTTTTTAACCGCATGTATTAATCCTGGTTGATGTTAATTTATAAAAATGCAAATGTTCATTATTATCATGGCAGTTCATAAAGCATAAACTAATGTTAGCATACACACCTTTTAACTTTAGGATATGTTGAAATGAACCAAGATTATTAAGTGTGTAAGAGTTCATGTTAACTAAAGTAGTTAAGTAATGTTATTAATTGCAACCTTAATGTAAACTGTTAACATTTTATTTAATGCAACATTTATTTTTTGTTTTATTATGAGACTATAACATTAAAAATGAGTTTAATTGTCACAGATTCATGCTCGCATTGGCTCAGAAGACGAATGGAGTGATTGTGACGAATGACAACCTGAGAGATCTGGTGGACGAGTCGCCTGCATGGAGAGACATCATAAAGAAAAGGTGCCTGTTACTTACATGTGAAAGATTTGCTCATCTAAGATTAGATTTTACTTTTGGATAACATTAATTGAACGGATCTTATTTTAAACTTGAATTGGGAATGGAAATGCACATTATTTGAATCACTTCTGAACTCAATATTTTGCAATACAGTCTTTTATAAAGTAACATAAATAATAGAGTGAACTGTGTTATTCTCAGAGATACTTTCTATTCAATAAATCTGATTTAATGAAGATAATTAAGCAGTTTAAATTCTGAAATTTGAAATCCAGTTTTGATGGAATTGTAATCCTCCTCCTCATGTAAATTAGATTTAATGATGGCTAAGTTTATAATAGTTCTCAATGTCCCACTCCTGGTTTTTATCTTATTATTTATGGTCATTATTAAAAGAAAAACTAAATGTAGTAACCCAGAAATCACATTATTTTCAGCTCTGTCATGCGCTAATTGTTTTTCATGATTATCAGTTTGCTACAGTACGTGTTTGCCGGAGATCTTTTCATGTTACCTGACGATCCGATGGGCCGCGGTGGACCGCACCTGAATGACTTCTTACAAACGCAGAACAGGTGTTAAAGTCATAGTTGCACACATTTTTTCCCCAGTGCATTCACCTGACATGTAGACACAAACTGTACAGTGTTTTGTTTCTTCTTCACTTAATTCAAACATATAAATATCTGAAAGTCGTTGCATTTGATTCTTTTCAAGCTCTCTTATTTTTCAACTACCTGTCATATGACACTTTTCATCATCCAAACAATTTACCATGAATATAATCAAGTCCTGTCCTTTACTGAATATTCTGTTTGACTTGGAAATACATCACATAACAGAATAATGGGTTCGTGGACACCCTTTCATGTTGACTTTTGACCCTAACAAACTTTTTGTGAAATGGGTTTGCTTAAAGTGCTTGCGCTATCTTCCTTTAAAGTAAATGCCACTGTGATATTTTGATATCTAATGCAAATACTTTTCTGACACTTTAAAGCGTTTTTAGGGCCACTGTAACATGCACCGTTTCCCTCTGTCCCCAGCAGTTCAACTATTCCAGGAAGTCACTCATTTGCGGGCGTGTCATCGTCCATTTCTTCGCCATCTCCAGACCCTCAGGCCCACACTGAAGTCCTGCAGTGCCGAGACTGGACACCAGGGGGTCAACATCACAGCAGAGGTCAAGGGTCAATCAGAGATGAGGGGCAGGGTCAAGGTCAGGAGGGCCAGGAAAGAACAGTCGAAGAGACGCTGAAGTTGCAACAGAGTTTGGTCCAGATCTTTCCAGACCAGGAAAGCATCATTATCATGATTCTACAGTGTCACCCAACAATCAGAGACATCAACCAACTCACAGACTTCATACTGGAACAACAATAATAAACAGAGACCAGAAGAGACATTTTATGAATTGTGTTCAGTCATATAGTGTTTAAACTAAAAGAAAAACCCTTAATTTGTTTGTTTTGTTTCTAAAACTATTGTACTTCCATATTGCTCCACTTTTAATTCCCATATAGCCATTTAATCTTATAATGTGTTTTAAATTTGAAACTTAATTTATATATTTTTTGAGTAACTCTAATATGCTTGAATTGACTGTTATGACTCATTTTGTTATACTAGTGGTGGTAATTTTGATTAATCTACTGTCAGTGACTCAAGTCTTTTCAATCTGTTCAACAAAAAGATTAGTTCAGATTCGACCATTGACCATTTCTGCAAATTACGCCTTTGCGCCAAATGATCGTCTTTTACATTTTGAATACTGTAAAGCCTAATGTTGTCATTACTTAAAAAATCAAGTTGTGTCTTAATTAAACATTGCTTGAAATGTCAAGTTTTGGGCTCATAACTAAAATATCTAAGTTCCATAAACTTGTTAAGTTGAAACAACAACATTTAAATAGCAAATGTGAGTTAAGTCTACCTGCATCTAGTTACTTAAATATTTAAGTTAAAGTTCATTCTATATGAAGACCAAGTTAAGTGAACTTAATTACACAATATTTAGTGAAGCCATTACTCAGTTGAATTGAGGGAACGAGTTTAATAGTCAACTTTTCAGGGTTTTCAGTGAATGAGTAAATTGCATGGAATCAAAAGCACAAAGTCATTCACACCAAAAACAAGTCTAATTATTCTTTATTAAAATGTGCATGTCTACAATTCTACAAAGACACTTCAGCACTGCAGAATGATTAGGTATAATAAACGTTTCCCAACAAGTTACAACAAAAACATATCTATCATTTTGTGTCCTGCTGAGTTTGAGTTTTTAATCAAGCTAAACAACAACAACAAAAAAACAATACTAGCCTAAAAAATAATGATGAGTTTCAATAATGTTGTATGTCATTGAAATGTGTGGTCATCACTCTCTTTTATACATAATTAATCCAGCACCTTTTCTTGTTGAACGAGATTGACGAACTGAACGACATGCAGCTCCTCCTCTCGAGATTCATTCAGTTAGTTCGTGAACGAGTGTACCTGTACATTCAGTTCATTCACGAACTAGATGACCGAATAGTTCAGTGAAGGGGCGTATTCGTTCAGTGGGTCCAACCAACGATCATGTACCAATGAACTTGTCAACACCACAGTCAACACTGCATTTCACACCTGTCAATTGACTTGACATGCTGAACTAAACAGATGACACGCTTCCTCTCGTTCAATCAGTCAAATGAGATGACCAAGTGAGTCATTTATTTAGTTTGCAAATGAGTTTACCTGTACATGCAGTTCATTTATGAATGAGACGTCTCTTCTCGTTCAGACTGAAATGACTGACTCAACTGGTTCAGTGATGGGGTTTATTCATTCAGCGGGTCGAACCAGTGACATCCTCCTTCACAGCCTTCTCGAATGCTATTGGCTCACACTATAATCAGTCCATACAGGCATGAAAAGCAGTAGAGCTCACTGGCTTCAAAAGGTATCAGTGAAAGAGAAATATGAGTCAGTGTATGGTGGTAAACGAGAACGATTCATCACTTAAAAGATGCGTTCAAAATGACCGATTCGTTCATGAAGGAAACATCACTAATTTACTGTCACTAGCTAGCACATCACGAAAAGAGTTCCATTTGAGTTATGTTGACATACCAAATTGTGTTGGGTTTACTTGATTTAGTTAGGTTCCCCTATTTACATTGAAATTACATGGTAATTTTAGTTTAAGAAAACTCGCTTCAAACTTGTGGAACCATCGTCCATGACTGAATCAAGTTCAGCCAAAGAGTTATTTTGAATGCAAATCAAAGGTTTAGACACACTTGACTATTTTTTTTTTTCTGCAATATCTTAAACAACGTAATAAATAAATATAAACTGTGTGTATGCATTAGAGTTGGAAAAGAGGGATCCTCAGAGAAATAAGGTTGAAAACCACTGTTGGAGATGTCAGTAACTCCAGGTTTCATTAGGATAAACTGTATCGTCAGGATAAGAGTCACAATCTTCCCACTTGTGCTCTCTTGTGTAATTCTCTTTCTCGTGGAACACCTGACTGACTGCTTGAAATTTCCACGTCACTTCAGCGTCTGCTGTCATTCCACGCTGCTTCAGTTTCTGCTGTATCTGATACACAGAACCAATCTTATAAACAGTATGTTTGTAATGCATGAAGTAATTCAATAAGTTCTTGTATATAGACACTCACCTGCTGTAAGATGAAATCCTGAATTTGAGGATCGGTCACATTACGATCTGATTTTAGCTCCACTCTCACAATGATCTTCCTCATCACTGTGGGAACATAAATTAACACAAAAGACACTACATCCTTAGACATTGTTTTAGACACTGTTTTTGTATTATTTCATTTATTTATTATTAATTTTTATGTATTTATTGTTTTTTCCCCTTATTTTCAGGCCTAATTTATTCTTCTGTATACACTGTATATGCATTCAAACAGACCGAAATGTACGCTGTTATTCACTGATAATGTTCCCCGTTACTTTTTGTTCCACAGAAGAAACAGAATCATACGGGTTTGGAACGACATAAGCAGTGTGGGAGAGTAACTAACTAATGTAAAGATGCTACTAACTTAACATTTTTTTTTTTTTTAGTTGAGAGACAGTTGCTCAGATGTTTTTAAATACTATAGCTTAGTAACAAACTTCTTTATACGAGCAGCGGAAAAATGCCTACGCAGTTTTTTATGTCATCTATTTTAAGCAACATACAAAATAAATAATTATGCAAAACAAACTAATATTTATTGAAATGCTGTTGTTCACAAGTATGAGTAAATGATGACAGAATTTTCATTTTTGGATGAACTAACATTTAAAGCTGAATTGTATAATTTCTGCACCACTAGCACTACCGAACAAAAATAATTCAGTTCAGTAGTTTTCAAACAGCTTTCCCGAACACTCCCCCTGTCTGCCATTGGTAAAAAAACAAATAAACATATTGTCCCACCCCAAACTCACATCATTGGTTGAGCCAATGATGCTCAATCTCAGAGGAATGTTTTGAAAGCACCAAAGAGTCACATTGAAATTAACCAACTAATGGCTTACTTTCAATTGTTTCTATATTTTAAGTTGAGATTGGAGAACATATTTTAACAGCCTGATCTCATGAAATTTATGTGAACATGACAACATATTTGCAATTCAAAATATATGTGCTGTATAACACGTTTAGCTGCAGGATTCCTGTGAAATGTCCAGCTGGGAGTGCCAAAAGTGAGTAAAATGGCATCGTACTCAGATGCGGTTTTAATGTGAATTTTAGATAGATGTTTTTAAAACATACCTCGCAAACATGAAACTTTTGCCTTTGTTTTAAAATATAAATGGTGCGTTAAAAAGACATTGTTAGCTTATCAATGCCTAAACCTAACCATTCATATTTTAAATTACTCTGCACCCATCTACTGACGTACTTCAACTTAGGAATTAACATTACTTTCATTTGAACATTATATTTATGGGCAAATTGGCATAGATGTTGTCTAGACAGTGCATATGACACCATCTAGCCCCTGGCTGTCTGACGTCCTTCGTAAACATCGGACTGACCTCAGGGCAGCTGAGAGGAGATGGCGGAAATCTAAAGATCCAGCAGATCTAGGTAAATATCAGTCCCTGCTTGCAACTTTTTTAGATAACATTAAATCTGCAAAAACCTCCTATTACCAGAACAAGATCAACAGCACCACAGACACTCACAGATTGTTTAGAACATCCAACACACTTCTCTGCCCTCCCCCTCCACCACCAGACACATCACTGACAGCAGATGTCTTCGCCACATTTTTTACTAATAAGGTTACAACCATCAGCAATACATTCTCAGCACCACACCCTGTCAAACACCTGTCTCCTGTATGCAACTCTTCTGTCTCTATGTTCTCTCCTCTGACTGACACTGAGGTCTCTAAACTCCTCCTCTCAAACCACCCCACCACCTGTTCCCTTGACCCCATTCCTTCTCACCTTCTCCAGGCCATCTCTCCATCCATCCTACCTGCACTCACACACATAATTAACACATCTTTACTTACAGGCACTTTTCCCACTACATTTAAGCAGGCTCGAGTAACCCTGCTGCTGAAGAAACCCGCACTTAATCCCACACAAATAGAACACTACAGACCAGTCTCTCTCATCCCATTCATGGCAAAAACACTTGAAAGGGCAGTTTTCAATCAAATCTCTGCCTATCTCTCACAGAACAAGCTGCTGGATGACAATCAGTCAGGCTTCAAAAGTGGACACTCCTGCTGTCTGTCACTGAGTCGCTGAGACGGGCGAAAGCTGAATCCAGATCATCTGTCCTGATTCTGCTGGACCTTTCTGCAGCCTTTGACACAGTCAAACATCAGATCTTACTCTCTACCCTCTCCTTGCTGGGCATCACAGGAACTGTGCTTGACTGGTTTAATTCCTATCTCTCAGGTAGGTCCTTCAAGGTAGCATGGAGAGGTGAGGTATCCAAGCCACATCAGCTACTTACTGGGGTACCTCAGGGATCAGTGCTTAGGCCACTTCTCTTATCTATATACACAACATCACTGGGACCCATCATTCAGGCACATGGTTTCTCTTACCACTGCTATGCCGATGACACACAGCTCTACTTGTCTTTCCAGCCCAATGACACCACAGTGCCTGGCAGACATCTCAGCCTGGATGAAGGAGCACCACCTGCAACTCAACCCAGCCAAGACTGAACTCCTTGTCTTTCCAGCCAACCCTGCTGTTGAACACAACATCACCATGCAGCTGGGTGCAACTACAGTAACGCCTTCCAAATCGGTCAGAAATCTAGGGGTAACCATCGACAACAGACTAAATTTCACAGACCACATCTCAAAGACCACAAGATCATGTAGATTTACACTATACAATATCAGGAAGATAAGACCCTTCCTCTCTGCACATGCCACACAACTGCTTGTCCAGTCACTTGTCATAACTAGACTGGACTACTGTAATGCTCTCATTGCAGGCCTCCCTGCATGTGCAATTAGACCCCTACAAATGATCCAGAATGCAGCAGCATGTCTGGTCTTTAATGAACCAAAGAGAGCACATGTTACACCACTCCTTGTCTCTCTTCACTGGCTGCCGGTTGATGCATGTATCAAATTCAAGGCTCTGCTCCAGCATACCTAAAATCATTTATGCAGAGCTACGTGCCCACTAGAAGCCTGCGGTCGGCTAAGGAATGTCGCCTTGTTGTACCAACACAAAGAGGCACCAAAACACTTTCCCGGACTTTCAGCTTCATCGTACCACATTGGTGGAACGACCTTCCCAACTCCATCTGTGAAGCTGACTCACTCTCTGTCTTCAAAAAACGACTAAAAACACATCTTTTCCATGAGCACTTAACCAGTCCTGTTTTGAATACTATTATGATTACTGGAGTGGTGGTGGTGTAGTGGATTAAAGCACTGAACTGATAAGCAGAAGGTTGTTGGTTCAATCCCTACAGCCACCACCATTGTGTCCTTGAATAAGGCACTTAACTCCAGGTTGCTCCAGGGGGGATTGTCCCTGTAATCAGGGCACTGTAAGTTGCTTTGGATAAAAGTGTCTGTCAAATGCATGAATGTAAATGATGCTAGTGATACTTTGTAATACAGCACTTTTCATACCACTGTCTCCTAAGATGATTCGCTTATGTTTTCCTCTTTTGTAAGTCGCTTTGGATAAAAGCGTCTGCCAAATGAATAAATGTAAATGCAAATGAATAAATGTCATTTTTTTTTACATTTCTGTTGAAGCAAAGAATTGTGGGTTGTGAGTGCCCATGAAGGATACACCTCATGCATCCTCAGAATTCCCATGAAAGAAGGTTGCATTCAAAGTGTCCTACTTGCTTTTCTGAAAC
Source organism: Myxocyprinus asiaticus (assembly GCF_019703515.2). Taxonomy (NCBI): domain Eukaryota; kingdom Metazoa; phylum Chordata; class Actinopteri; order Cypriniformes; family Catostomidae; genus Myxocyprinus; species Myxocyprinus asiaticus. The sequence continues at coordinate 67,470,287 of NC_059344.1, read as the reverse complement.
GAGACAGCCTCAATGCGGCCAACAAATGCAACCTCTGGAGAACGCAGCCTTCCAAACAAGACACAGCCTGTATGTCACCTGTCAGCTTGAATTCATGGCTGGACTCAAACCATGGTCTTTTGATTCTAATTCTAGCACCCTATCAGATGAGCTACTGCACAAGATAATCATGTTGGAATAAGTGTATATATGTAGGTAGGTCTGGAATATAAGCATTAAAATGTATCGTTTTTATTTTTATTTAAAAAATATGCGTTAGAGTAAAAGTGTGTTGATATCATAAAATAGAAGGTTCTGAGTAATGGAGAGAAAAATAAGTATTTATAAAGTCATAATCAACCATTAAAGTCATGATTTGAGTCAAAGTGAATAAAACACACAGTTGTTGTAACACCTCTTGTGTTCATTTCACCTGGAAACTGCAGGGAATTGTACCCGGAGTATAAATGTATAACACATTTTGCAAAAATTTATATAGAGTCACATTTTCACTGTGAGACCAGGTTGTATTTTAACATTGAAAAAAAATTACACAGTTCAGTTTTAACTAGTAATATTTTATAGGCAGAGAACATACCATTGTTGCAAACAAATGGAAGCGGATCTGAGCATGCTCCATTACCAGTTTCACCTTCAGAGTTAGCATAAGCACATGCTTCATTTTGCAGAATTTTAACTGGTTGTCCAGAAATCCATTTCATAGAGGTGATGTTTGTTCCATCTGACCACTTCCAGAAATCCCGGAACAAACCAATCCAAACACTTGCATACGTTGAGACCATCAACTCTTGTAGTTTATTCTGATCATTGATGTTGCGTACAGTGGCGAGGTCTGTATAATGTTGTCTGCAGTAACTCTGGGACTCATACCAAGTTCTGAACTTATCCGTAACAAAGATGAAATTATTTGTCACTCCTGTCAAAATTAAAAAAACGAAAGATCAGAAAAAAATGTTTTGTAATATTACAGAATATCAATATTGCATTTTTTATGTGTAGTAAAGGAACAGTTCACCCAAAAATGGACATTTCTGGCATTGTTTAGTTATTAACAATTTGTATTGATCCTTGTATAAAAAACCAGAATAAAGAAAATATATACAGTATATACAGAATCAATACAGAATTTGTTTTTTTGAGAAAATAGAAAATATAACAATTAATAAACAAACAGAGAGAATTCCACAAAGAACATAATCCACAATTACTATCACAGTTTTGTCTCCCTCCACGTGGTCCTTACTGAGAGCCTTCCAGAAAGTACACATACTTGTCCCATTTCTAACCATATGCATCCAATCTGCCCAGCTGCTTGTATGACATCTTTTCAAATGCCGCCACCCTGCCCAATTCTGTGAACAATTCTTGAAATGAGGGAGTGCCAATTGGCTTCCTTCCTCTAAGAATGATCTGTCTGCCAATCATTACACTAGTTTGGTACTTTAATAACCACCCCATCATCCAATATACATAGTCTGGGGCAGAATTAAATTTGAGTATCTAAAACCTCACAGATAATATTCTGGACTGAATTTTTTAATCTTAGTGCAGAATTCCAATTAGGACGGTGGTGGCTCAGCGGATAAGGCTCTGGCTTACTGCTTAGAAGGTTGGGGGTTCAAGCCCCAGCACTGCCAAGATGCTCACTGTTGGACCCTTGACCCTATCTGCTCCAGGGGCACCATATCATGGCTGACCCTGCACTCTGACCCAAGCTGGGAAATGTGAAAAAAAAAAAAAAAGAAAGGAATTTCACTGTGTATGTGCAAACATATAATGTGTGATAAATAAATTATTATTATATATTTTTTTATAATTAATTAATTATTATTATTAATTAAAAAATTATAATTATAGAACCACAGAGCATGGGCTATGTCTCCATCCTCCAACTGACATCAGGTAGGTGTGTCTTTTAAACCAAGCCTAAACAATCTAGAGGGAGTCCAGTAGAAATTATGAAAAATGTTAAACTGAATAAGGCATTCCCTTGTTTCCCTAGACATAGTTTTACATTTTTTTTTAATTTTCCTGCTCCCCATCCTCCAATTCCAAGCTCAAATCTCTTTCCCATAACCTCTTAAGAGCTGTTAAGGCCTTGTCACCAAGACTCTGAATCAACAAGGAATAATACACTAATGCTTCATGCCCCTTCCAAAATATGTGAGCACCACAAAGAGGTTGTCTGCAGTTTAGGGGTCTGTGTACTACCACCAAATGTAGTACAATATAGATGGTGCAACTGTAAATACATGAAAAATTGAGACCTAGAAATCCCAAATTGCTGTGTTATGTTTACAAATTATCTCAAAGCTCCATTTTCATTAAGGTCACCAAGTGTAGCAACACCCCTCTCCATCCACTCTCCCCTGCAAAAGGGGGACCCATCAATACACAACCTGGGGTTAAGCCACACGCGTGAGGAAACATCCAGGCAAGCACCAAAACTGAACATACCGGAAACCCCTGTTCACACTGACTGCAAGTGTGAAACAATGGGAAGCATGTCCACTTCTCCAGGCATCTCGACAGAAAGACCCTGCAATGGCGAGACTGGGGCAAGGACCGCATGCCCAATGCAGCACCAAGGAGCCTCCGATCCAGACCAATCCACTCTGCATCCCGAAAACCCAGAGAAAAAACCAACAATTCCATGGAGGCTAGGCATAGATCCACCAGGGTTGGAGACAAACATCAATACACCATCTGCGTAAAGTAGAAGTCTATGCAACACACCTCCCGCTACAACGGCAGGAAAATCACCCTCCCTCCCATCATGGCCACCAATGATTACAGAGCAAGACAGAACAACAAAGGGGAGAGAGGAAAGCCCTGCCAGACTCCTCTCCAAGAGAAAAAAAAAATAAAGATAAACCATTAGTTTGCACCGCCACTAACGGCTGTCCACAAAGCAACTCAATCCACCCAACAAAAGTGTTCCCAAACCCACAAATTTCCCAAATCCCCAAAATATATTCCCATTCCACCCCATCAAATGCCCCCTCTGCGTCAAGTGAGATGGCAGTGATTGGGTTCCGATCATTCACCACTGACCACACAACATCCACAAAACGTTCAACATTATCAGAAGAACCACAACCATGAACAAACCCCACCTGATCTATATGTATTATAGATGTAATTACTCTGCTTAATCGACCAGCCAAAATTGTAGACAATGTTTTTACATCTAACCAGATCAGGGAAATTGGACACAACTTCTACATTCACCTGGGTCCCCATCCCCTTCAAGAATGAGACTGATCAGGGCCTGCATCATGGTTGGTGGCAGTCCACCCCTCTTTAATGATTTTGTGTAAACTTCTAACATGAGTGGAGCAAGTTCTGTGACATAAGATCAAACAATTCTGTGGCAAAACCATCTGGCCCTGGTGCCTGACCTGTTGAAAAGGATTTAATTACCTCAACAAGCTCCTCCAAAATAATATCTGAATCAAGAAACTCTTTTTGATCACACATCAATTTAGGAAATTCTAATGGCTCTACGAAGTTGTTATTATCCTTACTAGTAGACATAGACACAGAGCTATAAAGATAGAAATAGAATTCTTTAAAGGCTTTAATAATATCTGTGGCAGAAGTAAATATATTGCCTCTATAAGACTTCACTGAAGGAATGGTGGAAAAACCTCTCTCTGTTTTATGTATCTGGCAAGGTGTTTTCCTGCTTTGTCTGTCTTCTCCATTACTGATGTCTGTCTTGCCCTGAATAACCAAAACTCTACCTTCTGTGACAAAGTAGTATTGTACCTACACTTTAACAGAGTCAACTCTTTAAGACCATTGGATGACATTCGGTGCTTCAGCTCTGTTTCAGCACTTTTAGTACTCATTTCCAATTCTATGAATGTCTGTGCTTTGATCTTTTTAATGAATGAGGCATATTGTATGATCTGCCCCTTAATAACTGCCTTAAGCACCTCCCATGCCATGCCCACAGAGAACACTGAGGACCAATTGGTTTCTACATAAAAGGGATTATTAAAGCGCCATCTATATGATTTTCTTTTCGCTATACACGGCAATATCTCTAAACACACCAAAGCATGAAATGAATCTAAAATATTCCCAATTGAGCAGTCAGTGACAGATGAAATATGTGACTTTGATATATATATATATATATATATATATATATATATATATATAATATATAAAACAATCTTCTAGAGTAAATCTTATGAACTGATGAAAAAACTTTGTAGTCTCTCCCAGATGGATTCAGAAGTCTCCAAATATCTGTAAGACCAAGATTTTTACACATCCTCTAGTGTCAATGTTTCTCTAAATGGTCTACACACTTGCATCACTATGATCAAGGACTGTATCCATTAAAAGATTGAAGACTCCACCCAAAACCATATCATGAAGGATCCCAGCTGCTTGTAACTTTCTCTCAAGATCTATAAACAAGTTCTGATCATCAGCATTGGGTGCATAAATATTAGCCAAAATATGATTCTGACCCTGTATTTCAGCCAAAAAAGTAATGACTCTTCCTAAATTATCTGTAATCTGTTTGAGATATTTAAATTGTAAATGCTTACTTATTAATGTGATGACTCCCCTGCTTTTACTCGAACCAGCACTACAAAATGCAAGCCCACTCCATACCCTGCCAGTTTTTCAGCTTCCTGTGGAGAAAGGTGTGTTTCTTGAAGGAACACCATATCAAATTTTCACTCTTAAGAAAAGATACCACCTTCCTGCTTTTTATAGGGTGCACCAGTCCATTAACATTCCACGTGGAAAGAAACATTTAACCTATATTAAAGTGTGACATGCAAAGAAAAACTGTGTACCCAAGGCTTAATCATACAGACCACTGTTCAACATTGACGTAACCATAAAATCCTTAATAACCCACAGAACAGAAAAAATAAAATGTGCTTCAGCCTTGCGCACAGCAATGACTGTCCATGCATGCTCACGAGATTTTCCATGACACTGTTGCTACCAGATTTCTCAAGTCCGGTAATTTTTAAATGCATACACACACACACACACACACACACACACACACATTTGTACATGTATATATACAGTATATACTGTATATACTCTGGCGGCCAAAAGTTTGGAATAATGTACAGAGTTTGCTGTTTCAGAAGGAAATTGGTACTTTAATTCACCAAAGTGGCATTCAACTGATCACAAAGTATAGTCAGGACATTACTGATGTAAAAAACAGTACCATCACTATTTGAAAAAGTCATTTTTGATCAAATCTAGACAGACCCCATTTCCAGCAGCCATCACTCCAACATCTTATTGAGTAATCATGATAAATCGCTAATTTGATACTAGAAAATCACTTGCCATTATATCAATCATAGTTGAAAGCTATTTGGTTTGTTAAATGAAGCTTATCATTGTCTTTGTGTTTGTTTTTGAGTTGCCACATAATGCAATAGACTGGCATGTCTTTAGGTCAATATTAGGTCAAAAAAAAAAGAAAAAAAGAAACAGCTTTCTCAAGAAACTCGTCAGTCAATCATTGTTTTGAGGAATGAATGCTATACAATGCTTGAAATTGCCAAAAAACTGAAGATTTCATACAAGTGTACACTACAGTCTTCAAAGACAAAGTCTCTAGTTTGAGAAATAGACACCTCACATGTCCTCAGCTGACAGCTTCATTGAATTCTACCCGCTCAACACCAGTTTCATGTACAACAGTAAAGAGAAGACTCAGGGGTGCAGGCCTTATGGGAAGAATTGCAAAGAAAAAGCCACTTTTGAAACAGAAAAACAAAAAGAAAAGGTTCGAGTGGGCAAAGAAACACAGACATTGGACAACAGATAATTGGAAAAGAGTGTTATGGATCTTAACCCCATTGAGCTTTTGTGGGATCAGCTAGACTGTAAGGTGCGTGAGAAGTGCCCAACAAGACAGTCACATCTATGGCAAGTGCTACAGGAAGTGTGGGGTGAAATGTCACCTGAGTATCTGGACAAACTGACAGCTAGAATAACAAGGATCTGCAAAGCTGTCATTGCTGCACGTGGAGGATTTTTTGATGAGAACTCTTTGAAGTAGTTTAAGAAGTTCTGAAATGTTTTTTCAAATTGTAATAGTAATTTTTCACATTATTAATGTTCTGACTATACATTGTGATCAGCTGAATGCCACTTTGGTGATTAAAAGTACCAGTTTCTTTCCATAAGAGCAAAATCTGTACATTATTCCAAACTTTTGGCCGGCAGTGTATATATATATATATATATATATATATATATATATATATATATATATATATATATATATCAAAACCCACAATGTGGGCTCAACAGCATGTCAACAAAGGGAGAAAAAAATGAAAAGAAAAAAGTGAGTCAGGCAGGAGCCAGTGGGCAGACAACAGAACAACAAACCCTCCCTAGCTGCACCAGCAAAATGCATGATTTGCAGTCTGTATTATTGATTGAGTGCAGGCAAAATTACCCACTCACACCATTGATTTAATGAAGGCCATTGCTTGTCGTGGGCACGTAAAAGTCCCTGCCATCAACCCCAAGACCAGCAGGATAAAGCAGTGTGACGCTCACCCTCCGCTGGTGCAGCAATATTTTACACTTCTTAAATCCGTCCCGCCTCACCTGAGTAGCTCTAGCAAAGTCCGAAAAAAACATAATGCTGCGGTTCCCCAGAACAAACTGCCCCCACTCCCCGCTGCCCTCAGAACAGCGTAAGCCAACCACAAGAATCATGCCAGGATAGATCGTGGTCTGTCACCTGCCCTGGGACGCTGACTGAGAGTCCTGCGCTTGCCCCATCCTGAGCCAGTGGCCCACTGCATTGACCAAACCCAGAATAAGCCCCTCCAAAAACTGTGCCACATCCTGACCCTCCTTTCCCCCGGGGACATCACCATGTCATGTGCTTGTTGGAGCTTCTGAGTTCTGGTCACCATTCACTTACATTGTGAGGAGCTACAGAGCTGAAATATTCTTCTAAAAATAATCATGTGTGTTCTGCTGAAGGAAGAAAGTCAC